>NW_018406439.1:158016-171378 GCF_002113885.1 Mizuhopecten yessoensis
GGAGATATTATTTCATGTGCATCACTAATTAAATACTCTATGCAACAACAAGCTAATAAGGCTGTGTCAGGGTCCTGGCGATAATAAAATGTAGCAATTGTTAAAAAAGTATTCATTATTAAACAACTATAATTCTAATAAAGGTTTCCATTTCCTCTAGTTAAGTTCAAATTCCCTCTTAATGTAGATATTTTTACTGTTATTTATATGTTTTTGAACAAGGAAGTTATCTTTGATGACATTAATGAGTGCATTCAGATTCAAAGCGTTGCTCAGGCATCTAGTATATCTAGATATTATTCCAAAAAGGAAGGATTCCTTATTATACGCAAAAGGAACCAGGAGTATATCAAGTAGAGATTCAAATCTCTGAGGTAAAGCTTGCACTTCTTTACATTCCCATAAACAATGCACTATAGTTTCATGTTCCATATTACACAAGGTACATAAAGAACTTAGACTTAATTTGACTTTAAAAACAAAAGTGTTTGTTACTAAAATATGGTGTATAATTCGAACTTGGAACCATTGTAATTTTGATTTGTTCGAGACTACAAAAGGTAATTTAAATATTTTTGTCCATTTCTCTTTATCTATATTATACTCCTGATTCCATTTTCTGGTTCCAGTAGGCAGTGTCACTGGAGCGATAATAATATTATAAAAACCTTTAGAACCTTTCCTACTATTAAAGAATATATCAAATAGTAGTGGTTAATAGGCTGGGAAGGTCTCTCCCTCAGGAAATCATGTCTTCCTAAAAAGCGCTGGATAGCAGATACCAATCCATGATATTGCAGAAAGTTTGTATTGATTTGAAAACTATATAGAAACTCGTCAAATGAAGAAAAGGTCAAATTATCTGAATTTTTAATTAGTCATTCAATGTAAACACACCTGCCTTAAACCAGTTTGAATAGAAAACAAGCTTATTATTTACCTGGATATCATTGTTATACCAAAGCGGAGTTTTTAGAATGGAATCTTTTCTAGTAAGCCTCATAAATTGAGAGTTATTAAGTCTATCCCATGCTTTGAATACATCTTTTCAAAATAAATTGTTGCAACTAGAACCACTTAAATGAATATATTCTTTTCCACAATTGAGCAACTTTTTATATCAATAATTGTGTTCAACATTAACTTCCATTTGCCTGATGACTAAAAAAATCTTCTTACCCATCCTAGCTTTAGAGATTTAATGAAAGCATATACATCAACCATCTTTACCCCCCACCCCCACCCCCCTTCCATATAGTTTTAAATAACAACATCTTTTTTAATCTTATGACATTTACCATTCCACAAAAAAAAAAAACATAATAAGTTTAAAAGAGTGATACATTTTTCTGGTGGATTTGGCAAAGTAATAAGCAAATAGTTCAGTTGTGAAATCAACAATGACTTAATAATATTTAATCTTTCCTATTGGAGTTAAGTTTCTTCTCTTCCATGTATCAATCATTGCTTTAAGTTTTACATTTTTTTATCAAAATTCATTTTAGGAATTAGGCTTAAATCTACAGAAAAGTCTATACCTAAAAAAGTGAACTTATCTCTTCCCCACTGTAAATTTGGGGTGAATGTTTAACATTGATCTCAATGTCCCCCTTTGGGCCCCATCCCTCTGCCCCTAAAAAGCTACCATCAATTTATACAAAATTGAGTCCACTTTGCTCAAGGATACTCTACACAAAAATTGGTTAAAATAATTCCAAATAAATTGAAGGAGAAGGATTTTATAAATTAAACTGAATTTACCCTGATGGGACCTACAAAATTGAGTGCCCTTGGCCTAAGGATGCTCCAGACCAAATTGAGTCAAAAACTTCTGGCCTGTTCAGGACAAATAGCGTTTTAAAGGAAAGGTTGACGGACGGACGACGGACGCCGTGACATGACCTACGTACCAGGTGAGCTTAAAAGTGGATAATTTCACTTTAAATTGGTTATTTTTATGCACAGACTATGATTATATCTCCAGATGCTATTTTAATCTTTTAGCAGAAAGGTAGAAAATATGGGTCGCCAAATTTAAAAGTTATGGAAATGAAAATTGTACCGGTTTCATATTTAAAAATTATTTTAACCATACAAAGAATATAAATGTAGCATAATCTATAGGCATTAAAAATTGGTGGACTGTAACCATAAAGTATAACACGAGGAACGTGATGTTATGTCAACTATAAAGAATTACACGAGGAACGTGATGTTATGTCAACTATAAAGAATTACACGAGGAACGTGATGTTATGTCAACTATATAGTATAACACGAGGAAGGTGATGTTATGTCAACTATAAAGTATAACACGAGGAACGTGATATTTTATGTCAGCTATAAAGTATAACACGAGGAAGGTGATGTTATGTCAACTATAAAGTATAACACGAGGAACGTGATGTTATGTCATCTATAAAGTATAACACGAGGAGGAGGATGTTATGTCAACTATAAAGTATAACAGGAGGAGGGTGATGTTATGTCAACTATAAAGTATAACACGAGGTATAACACGAGGAGGAGGATGTTATGTCAGCTATAAAGTATAACACGAGGAACGTGATATTTTATGTCAGCTATAAAGTATAACACGAGGAACGTGATGTTATTTCAACTATAAAGTATAACACGAGGAAGGAGATTTTATGTCAACTATAAAGTATAACAGGAGGAGGGTAATGTTATGTCAACTATAAAGTATAACACGAGGAACGTGATGTTATTTCAACTATAAAGTATAACACGAGGAAGGTGATTTTATGTCAACTATAAAGTATAACACAAGGAACGTGATGTTATGTCAATTTTAAAGTATAACACGAGTAACGTGGTGTTATGTCAACTATAAAGTATAACACGAGGAATGTGATGTTATGTCAACTATAAAGTATAACACGAGGAACGTGATGTTATGTCAAGTGCTCGTTTAAGCATTTTTGTACTCCGGTTTTGACAAAGAACCCAGTACTGGCATCACAGATTCCAGTAAATTAATACATATTTAGTATCCAAATGATCATCTACACCTTAGCAGCAGCATTATAACAAACAAAATCAGCTTTAGAATTAAACAGTGATTTTTTAGACTCTTGAGTAAGTATAACTTCATGCTCTGAGCAGGAATACTTCGAGGAGCTCCAATTTGACCAAATCAGACCTTAGGGTAGTAGAGTACAGAAGAAATGGCCTGAAGCTAAAAATAAAGGGCATGTCTCAGATAAACATGGATAGTGGATTCATCCTGTACAACACACCTACATATTTATATAAACAGTATTTATAAACTACATTTTGAACACATTTTGTGTTGAAGACTGCATTTAAAATAAAAAGTTTTCCTCAGATTTGGGACTTGTGAAAACCGTTAAAAAAATCACCTATTGCCAGCGTATGCTACTGCACACTGCTACCTAGGGAGCTGAGACCATCATTTTCAATACTGTCTGCAGTCTGGCAACGTTGTTGAACAATATGAAAACCGATCATATCGGTTTTTAGCGTTGGAGTGGATACCACCTTTGACATAATGACATTTACCAGCTACATCTGTATATGACACATGTACGTCATTATGTCTGTGAATCAAGTGTTACGAAGTCATATTTGCTTGATACACATATAGCTACAAATGATGAAAGCGTATGTAGGAAAGCATTTCAAATTTTAAATGATGTTACAGAACGTACACTTTTAAATATCATTGCACATGTAAAAATGGACTGACCGGCAGAACACCTACACATGCACTCAAGTTTGTAGAAATTGAATTTGCTGTAACTTTTTTACAAAATCTCTCTGAAGAAATCGGTATTCCACAGCCTGTGGCCCCTTCTGTAAGGGATTCCATTCCAACTATACACTAACCAGCTTCAGAGACTAAAGTCTCAATTCATAAACGCTATAAACTATCCTGTGAGGAAAAGGAAAAAATGTGTTTAGTTTTGCCGTCATTCAAAGATGTTTGGTCGAAATGCGTCCCTGAGATAAAAATAAATACATCCCGCACGGACGTATGCCACATTTGCAAGAGAATGAGAAAACATATCATTGATGCTGTAACAGAAGGAGAAAAACGTGCTGCCCTCCAGAGGTTCCAGCAGCATATAGGATGCTGGAAGAGAAAGACAGTTGTACCGCAAATGTGTCCAGGCAGCGGTAAAAGAGCAACAGGACTTTATACTTTTGATTTCGCACAGCAAGTGTCCGTACCTCACCATTCCCGCCAAATTGGGCCCCTTTAATTTGCATCTGCGAGGAAAATACAAGTGTTTGGTGTCCGTGTAGATGGACTTGGACGGCAGTACAACTACCTGATCGATGAGGATCAAACTATAGGAACGTGATACCTAGTAGGGTCGAATGTTTTTGTGTGACTGGACTAGAATCAAAATTTTGAAAAAATACAGATAAATAGATATCCATACATAGATAAATACAGCCCAGTTTTAAACAAATGAAATCATTTACATTGTTGCTCCAATTATGACAATTAAATAGTTTGTAGTATGGTGCATTTATTATTCATGGTTAAGATAGGAAACATCAGCTCGTGCTATCTTAATTTTGTCCCGGGAATTATGAGTATCCAGACAGGTGAAATGACTCCATGTTACATGTACATGTACCTGTCTGAACTGCCTTCCGCTTGGTAAATGTGAAATCAAGACAGGTGATATACGTACATGTTTAATGCTCAGTAGCATGTTTTCAACATACTATAGAAATGATAATTCATTTCATGTATTCTAATTATGTGAAGAGCCCCTATGAAACAGTGCAAAATGAATACACACAACCTTACACACACCTTCACACACACAACCTCACACACTTTCCAGTCACTTGCACTGTTAATTTGAATGATTCTTTTGACTGACATATACACTAATAATACCTAAGTAATTGGCAGGGGTTGATGGTAAATCCACCCATGGTCCAAACGCAGTTTTTTATGCTTGACCACGCTTTAAGTGTCAGAAATATTGACAAGAACGAGAAGACGTTAGCAATCCACGTCGATAATTGTTCGGGTAAGATTTGTTTTTATTTTTTAACATTGTCTGTATACTGCAACATAGACCAACAAACATGTAAAAAGATAGGCGTTGGAAAGTTAATTAACTTTACTAATCGGACCTGTGAAGAAACGACACTCAATAACAATCTCCTGATACTTAATTGTTGTCATAAGTCAGGCTACACATGAATCATGGTGAAAATGGTTAAGAGGCTTGCTATTTATTAAATTTTGGTACTAGCATGCAAATAATTGGTCTGATGGTTTTGTTAAAGACCTGTTATAGAACCGTAATTAATTAAAAAATAAACTATTACAAAAAGTTTGCATTTTAGATGTCTCGTCGACAGCAGTTTCGCATCTTTTAAGACACTTTATCGGATGTCGACAGTTTAGACCAGTTGGCAGACATTGTGGAATATTCCTCAACGTCTAACCAGGCTGTATCACCTGGTACAGACCAGTGGCAGCCATAGTGGAACAGTCATCAGCGTCTAACAAGGCTGTATCACCTGGTTCAGACCAGTGGCAGCCATTGTGGAACAGTAACCAGCGTCTTACCAGGCTGTATCACCTGGTTCAGACCAGTGGCAGACATTGTGGAACAGTCATCAGCGTCTTACCAGGCTGTATCACCTGTCACAGACCAGTGGCAGCCATTGTGGAACAGTCATCAGCGCCTAACCAGGCTGTATCACCTGGTGCAGACCAGTGACAGACATTGTGGAACAGTCATCAGCGTTTAACCAGGCTGTATCACCTGGTACACACCAGTGGCAGACATTGTGGAACAGTCATCAGCGTCTAACCAGGTTGTATCACCTGGTACAGACTAGTGGCAGAAATTTTGGAACAGTCATCAGCGTCTAACCAGACTGTATCACCTGGTACAGATCAGTGGCAGAAATTGTGGAACAGTCATCAGCGTCTAACCAGACTGTATCACCTGGTACAGATCAGTGGCAGAAATTGTGGAACAGTCATCAGCGTCTAACCAGACTGTATCACCTGGTACAGACCACTGGCAGAAATTGTGGAACAGTCATCAGCGTCTAACCAGACTGTATCACCTGGTACAGATCAGTGGCAGAAATTGTGGAACAGTCATCAGCGTCTAACCAGACTGTATCACCTGGTACAGATCAGTGGCAGAAATTGTGGAACAGTCATCAGCGTCTAACCAGACTGTATCACCTGGTACAGATCAGTGGCAGAAATTGTGGAACAGTCATCAGCGTCTAACCAGGTTGTATCACCTGGTACAGACTAGTGGCAGACATTGTGGAACAGTAATCAGCGTCTTACCAAGCTGTATCACCTGGTACAGACCAGTGGCAGCCATAGTGGAACAGTCATCAGCGTCTAACAAGGCTGTTTCACCTGGTACAGACCAGTTGCAGCCATTGTGGAACAGTCATCAGCGTCTAACCAGGCTGTATCCCCTGTTCCAGACCAGTGGCAGACATTGTGGAACAGTCCTCAGCGTCTAACCAGGCTGTATCACCTGGCACAGACTAGTGGCAGAAATTTTGGAACAGTCATCAGCGTCTAACCAGGCTGTTTCACCTGGTACAGACCAGTTGCAGCCATTGTGGAACAGTCATCAGCGTCTTACCAGGCTGTATCACCTGTCACAGACCAGTGGCAGCCATTGTGGAACAGTAACCAGCGTCTTACCAGGCTGTATCACCTGGTACAGAACAGTGGCAGCCATTGTGGAACAGTCATCACCGTCTTACCAGGCTGTATCACCTGGTACAGACCAGTGACAGAAATTTTGGAACAGTCATCAGCGTCTAACAAGGCTGTTTCACCTGGTACAGACCAGTTGCAGCCATTGTGGAACAGTCATCAGCGTCCAACCAGGCTGTATCACATGGTACAGACCAGTGGCAACCATTGTGGAACAGTCATCAGCGTCTAACAAGGCTGTTTCACCTGGTACAGACCAGTTGCAGCCATTGTGGAACAGTCATCAGCGTCCAACCAGGCTGTATCACATGGTACAGACCAGTGGCAGCCATTGTGGAACAGTAACCAGCGTCTTACCAGGCTGTATCACCTGGTTCAGACCAGTGGCAGACATTGTGGAACAGTCATCAGCGTCTAACCAGACTGTATCACCTGGTACAGATCAGTGGCAGAAATTGTGGAACAGTCATCAGCGTCTAACCAGACTGTATCACCTGGTACAGATCAGTGGCAGAAATTGTGGAACAGTCATCAGCGTCTAACCAGACTGTATCACCTGGTACAGATCAGTGGCAGAAATTGTGGAACAGTCATCAGCGTCTAACCAGACTGTATCACCTGGTACAGACCAGTGTCAGACATTGTGGAACAGTCATCAGCGTCTTACCAGGCTGTATCACCTGGTTCAGACCAGTGGCAGACATTGTGGAACAGTCCTCAGCGTCTAACCAGGCTGTATCACCTGGTACAGACTAGTGGCAGACATTGTGGAACAGTAATCAGCGTCTTACCAGGCTGTATCACCTGGTACAGACCAGTGGCAGCCATAGTGGAACAGTCATCAGCGTCTAACAAGGCTGTATCACCTGGTACAGACCAGTGGCAGCCATTGTGGAACAGTCATCAGCGTCTAACAAGGCTGTATCACCTGGTTCAGACCAGTGGCAGCCATTGTGGAACAGTCATCAGCGTCCAACCAGGCTGTATCACATGGTACAGACCAGTGGCAACCATTGTGGAACAGTCATCAGCGTCTAACCAGGCTGTATCACATGGTACAAACCAGTGGCAATCATTGTGAAACAGTCATCAGCGTCTAACCAGGCTGTATCACCCGGTACAGACCAGTGACAAACATTGTGGAACAGACATCAGCGTCTAACCAGGCTGTATCACCTGGTACAGACCAGTGACAAACATTGTGGAACAGTCATCAGCGTCTAACCAGGCTGTATTATTTGGAATAGACCAGTGGCAGTGGAGAGATTGGAAAACGTTTTCCAATACTTACTTCAGAGAATGAAACACATTCGAAAGTACCAAATTTTCCTGTAGGTATTCATCATATATTCATCATATATATTCATTTAACTTAGTAATAATTTTAGATTAACTTACATTTGTAGCATTAATTTAATCGCAATCAAGTTAACAATGCCGTCTATGTCAGTATGTGTTTGTGTATCTTATACAGACATGTATATGTTATTTTCTGTGTTCTGTATGCATGTCATCAGAGATCACTCTCCAACAATGTATGTACAATTGTCCATTATATTTATGTATACCTATGGGTCGTAAGGCCCCCGGAATAAACTTGAGTTGAATTGAATCCTGAAAGCCGAAGGAAACATCCCCATAGAGAGCGACCAACCGTTTACCAGCCTGCAGGGTTGTCACATGAGCGCCAGAGATACCTTTTTCTGGCACCTCAGACAGAAACATGCCTCGTCATACCCCATGCTAGATTTTTCTATCTCGTCCGATCTGTCTTGTACCTTTACGTGACATTTTGCGGATTTATTACACTGCTATGTATTCATCCGCGCGTTAACTGATTGAAATTAACAATTTGCATTATAAATGTTTTGTTTTGTCGTTTTATGTATAGTTTTGATGTTGTTAGATATTTGATGTTGTAGATAAAATATAATCTACACTGTGATATACATTGTAATCTATGTAAGGACAGACTACATTTTTACGCGGAAGCATTCAAATATAGCTTTAGTAGTGAAGAGGTCATTCTAATTCGAGGCCCAAGGCGGGATACTTGTTGTTTTAGCAAAATTGAATAGTTCTTTTCGAACTAAAAGGTGAGAGGAAAAAAATCAATTACCTGTAACTGAGCGAGATTGGGTTTTCTCCCACACTTGACATATCTATCTCCCGTTTGGCCGGTGCTAGATTTATCTGTCTCCGACCTAGGGTTGAGACGGGGGGATTCCCCTATTCATAACAATGGCATGCCGTCACTTCAACAATACAATGACGTCACGTCAACAGTCCATCAACAAATTGCCTGTATGTGTTTTGGGTCCATGTTTACCTTTATTTCACATTAAAATACTGTTAGATATGGGAGAAAAATAATCAATCGCTACTGGTTGTGTAAGAAAGAGAAATCTCAACCCGAAGACTAAGATTTTTTATCCAGAACGAGGCAAGCCTCGTTCTGGACAAAAAATCTTAGTCCTCGGGTTGAGATTTCTCTATCGTACACAACCAGTAGCGATACATTCTATTAATCTCAGTCTCGGGCAAAGGTTATGTAACATCATCAGGCTTACGCCTCGGTTGGGATTTTGTTACAGAACCTTAACCCTCGACTGAGATAACCCGATATCGCTCAGTTGCAGGTAAAATATTTAATTAATCCTAATGTGCGCCAGTATCATTTATATGGATGTATTGATTGTACAATAAAAGTAAATAGAACGCGCAAAAGAAAGTAAATCATCTACATATGTATTGTACATAAACACCGCATGACCAAGCTTACATAGAAAGGTACGGACACGTTGATGTACGATGATATTGCGCTCGAACCTCATAGTAGTTAACGTCACATTGTACAGTGTACACAACGTCATTTGAAAATAATATATATTTCCTTGTAAGATACACGTAAATTTTACATATATAAGATATTTAATGCCGTATATTTTCAGAAACTGCTTGATCCAGAAAAAAAATGCATGAAAACATAAAATTCGATATTTTTGCCATAATGACCTTTCTCCATGGCGCGACTCATATTATGTACATTATTTTTCTTAGTCGACAATAAGAGCAACTGCATTTCAACTCAGGTAACCGTCAAGTTCCATGGCCCCTCATTTATAATGTCGTTTTTTTCGGTAAAAAATGGTGCATTTTACTAGTTGCATATTTTTTATTTTTTTAATGCATTTGTCATGTTCTAAGTTTAACGTTCTGTCAACAGTTAAGATCATATGAAGACGGTTTTTGAATGAAAATAAGTTATGTTTGAATGAAATGATATAAATAAAATCTTGCAACGTTTTTTACACGAGCCGGGAAGAAATCTATAGGTATGTAGAACAAGTCTATATCTGCTATTGACAAGCAGCCAAATTGTAAATACGACACCAATTTGTTTCAACCATCGATTACATATGGACTATGGTTCCATACCGATATGTGATCAGGTGTGTAATGCCATTGACATCGACCGTAGGTAGGACTCCGGGGTCGTAACCGAAGGGTTGCGGGTTCGAGTCACGGTACGGCACTTTGTTGTATCTTTGAGCAAGATAATTGACTCCGCTAGTTCCAGTCTACTCATCTGTAAATGAGTACGTGGTTGGGAAGTGCTAGAATTGTTGAATGCCAGCTGTGAGCGCCGAAATGGCAGCACCGGCTGTATACTTCCCAGGGAGTTGAGAAAGATATTGGCTGGTTGCAAAGGTCCTACATTTTGTATAACCACATAATTTGTGAACCGCTTTAAGTTAAGACGACCTACGAACTAGGTTGTGATTATTATCATTATTATTATGACGAAATCGGCCCCATCATTTTGATATTGTCTAGGTCAGCTCAATTTCAAATCACATTGCGTCTTTTTCTCCCTACGTAGATATTTAAAGTCGACTTGCTTTGACGTTAAAGACTCGTTAAAATGCATATCGATATTAAATTGAGCTTCAAGAACTGATTGGACTGCATGATCCTAGGGTTCTCGCTCTATAAACTCATACAGAGGTCATTTCCTATGCAACACTTCTTCATTTGTTTATTGTGCTATAAACAGAAAATACTTTTAAAACAAAATAACCTATATCTATGTTTGTATTAACGACGGATCGGCCATCGACCTTTGTCAAGCCCAGGTGTGCGATAAAGAAAGCTAAAATTCAAAGATAGGACACAGACTGTGGTGAACTCTGACAGTTATCGTTAGTAAGTGTAGTAAGTGTAGTAAGTGGCATAGCAACGTTCTTTGGTGCATATCCAAGCTATCTATTGTTTTTAACGAAACCTCTATTTTTTTAATTTTATATAAATAAAAGGAGCAAATGCAGTATAAGAATTGCTAAAAATTGGTCATAGATATTTAAGAGTATTAGCCTTTAACGTTTTAGGATAACGCTGATAATACAATGTTGAAGTCGTCTATGCTATAAACCGACCACAGTTGTCGCCAAACGTTCAAATGTGTACGTATATTATAAACACCAAAGCAGAATATACATGTATTATTGAATTTGCAGGTATACATCATTTCAATAAATGGAAAGATATCTGTATTAGACAGTAACAGTCCGTGTACGTACACTTTATACGCTGGTGGAAATCTCGCGTCAGTTCCCCATTAATAAGTTCACGCCTGTTTTAACCATACATGTGTTACAGCCTTACCTGTCAGTCCTGGCATCCTAACATTTTTTAGTGTGTCCTTATTGGTGGCTTTAGTCTGGCCTGGAGTCTGGCCGGGAGGGTGGCCGGGAGGGTGGACGCTGACCATACACAGTTCTACATCCCTGAGGTACGGATCCTGTGTTCGCCAGACTTTTCCACGTCCGGTGTTCCCATCTGTCCTTTGCGACGGATTAACTTATCGATCCACAAACTTGTCCGTGTGGGCGAATATACCACCACAATACCTGGCCCGCCGTCGTATACCTGTACATGTACGGCCTAATCAGATACCAGTTAGCTACCAGGTGTCGCCACACTTAAACACAAGTAAGTGGCTATAATGGTAAAACCCAAGTAAAACAGTGATTACTTTGCTCGCCATCAGACACCAGGGCTAGCGCGGCTGCAAGATCTGGCAAAGTCTTTAAGGATGTCGGCGTGACAGGATCGGGCATCTCTGTTTAAAATCTAAAACCATTCATCTGAACTTTGTTGTGTTGTTGTTTGTCAACTGTGTGATTTTATATGAATACAAGTATTTAATCACTATCACTAGAAAGTTAGATATTGTACATACATACTTGACATATACAATGTACAATGTAAAAGGTACATACTGTAAATTGTAAAGGTACACATATATCAAAGAAGTAGTAAGTCATTTGATGACGTGATTTATGTAAAATCTTGTATATCCTGATATTCAAATCTCGATTTATATGACGACAACAACCAACGTTATTATACGATTTACATGGAAATAATTCACGAAATTGTCTGGACCAACAAGATCAGGGAATCTTTACCGGATTGATTTAACTAGTATGTATACATTGTGTTTGATGTACTACACGGATGTTTCGATTCTGTTGTAACTTTCACAGTCACCGACATTATGCAACAAACTATTGTACATCATTTGACAGATTCTTTGAACGTGTTATGAACCATCATATACTTGTCATGATACAAATGTTACCTGAACCAGATACATAATAATATCACTGTACTATTTCGAGATTTGTCAACTCTGCAAGGGCCGATACCTTGCTTCAAGGTCATTCCACAAACTCAACTAAGATTTCCTAATAGGTAATTGGACGCAATCTCAGTGGCATCTCGAATCATGAATCAGTGAAAGCAGATATTTTAAGATATCTAAAAATATCTGAGTTCACCAACCAATGCTTTACACCTATTTAAATACACTGCATCTTAAGTTTTCAAATATAAAACGCACGTGGCAGCACATAATTGTATAGGCTTTAGAACTATTCCACCTTCCTTTTCTTGTTCCCTGTCCAATTTTCCGTTGTTGTCCTTTCAATCCTGTCAGTGCGGACGACCTCAGGACTGGTGATATACACATGTAACAAAACACTTCCTGGTTTACTGGTTAAACCCCCTAAGAAGCACAATCACCTGCAAGATTAATTTTAGTATCATAATGGATGCTGCCGGAACAATTACTCTATGACAAAAGAAAGGCAAGTATTACTTTTAGCTGAGATATATTTATCATTCTTGTTGCAAATATATTCAACTTAATATTAAATTATAGATTAGATTAATTCGTCAGGAAAAAGTGCCTTGCTGAATGGAATAGAATCAGAGATTATGCTAAGTGATCAGTCAGGCGGATATCTCTACTGAATGGTTTCATTGCAACAAACATAAGTTTAAATGACATGTTGACAAATAGGTCGCAAAAAAATGCCTAAACCAACTGTTAAAGAAAGTTTATCTGAATGTTTTACCGTTCCAGCTTCAAAAGATCAGCCAAAACGTTATCTTTATACTGTTAATACCACCGTTCCTGACTAAATGTTATACTCTTTACCAACACACTCAATACAGTTAAACTCTTTACCAACACACTCACCACAGTGAAACTCTTTACCAACACACTCAACACAGTGAAACTCTTTACCAACACACTCACCACAGTGAAACTCTTTACCAACACACTCAACACAATGAAA